>NC_136426.1:119230053-119242553 GCF_052849685.1 Lactuca virosa | reverse complement strand
TTTTTGGATTTAGATCGTTTTGTTTAAATTAAACGTTAAAAGCTTGTAGTACCAAACAAGACTTTTTGTTTAAAATAGAACGTTTTGTCAAACGTTATAAGCTCCCAAACGTTCTGAAACACTCAGTGCTAAACACGTCTATATATTTAGGTACGACTTCTCTTAAATATACCATAAGTAAATAAAATTAATTATTACCTCACTTATTTTAATATTTGTTCATATTTTTATTGTAATAACTTGCTTAAGAAAAATGACAAATTTTTAGATGTGTAGGTTCCAAAGATAAAAATTTATTTAATCAACTTTCATTGTTGTCGATGATATATAAAAAAACATTATTTTATTTATTATATTACAAAAATTACATAAATTAGCCAATCATATAAATAATTATTTATTATATATAATTTATTTTACAGTTAAAAATTAAAAATAATTTATTATACAATATATATGTTGCTTTAAATGCTTGACATGTCCTTTAATGAATTTTATAAGAAAAATATTTAGGTACTATATGAATATTTTACTAAATCATATTAATTAAACAAAAATTATGATAATATTTAATAGTCATACGGTACAAGAGATTTGTAATAATATTGTAAATGTTACATAAAATTTACGAAAATTTATTAAGATATAAATAATCAAGAGAATTATTATTTAATATTTATTTAAATTTATTAAAATTATGATATATTTGTCTTGCTATATTAAATTGTTATTCTACTTGTTATTTTATATTTTCAACATATTTACAAAGACAAAACAATAAAATTGGTCTTTGTGGTTTTGTAAAAGTTGTGGATAGAGTCCAAAAAAAATTTGATTTGTATGGAATATCTAAAATCAAGAACTTTCTGTGATTTTATCCTAAAATTAAGAGGTTCCTATGATTTTGGTCTCTGGAAAACTGGAGGGATGATTTTTCCCTTTTAACTTCTTTTTATATTTTATTTAATACTACATTGTCGCTGTCTAACCATTTTCTCCTGAAGAAGGCATTGTTGCTCACAAACCTGACAGAGCCACAACCTACGGAGACACAACACCTTTCTCTTTTCCTCCTCCTTTTGTAGCTACCACTACTGGTAGAGACCCCACCCCTCTCCCATTTCCTTTTTCCTCTCTCCTAATCTTTCGTCTTCCCTCTTAATCTATGTTTACTGTTTATATTTCAAGATTCGATTGAGAAAAGCGATGATCGAAGGGAACACCAATGGGCTTTTCTCACATACTAACAGATGCAACAAACAAGTATATTCACCCTAGATAACTTCATGTTTCTTATGTTACCCAGAGCAGCTTCTAATATTCCGGATCCAAGACTTGGTTTAGCCCTGCATGCCTTGATAGCAAAAACGCCCTTTGACAACCATATGTTGGTCCAAACTTTTCTTCTCAACATGTACTTATCGATTCAAATATTAGATGTGTATGTTTCTGTGACATCCCTAATTTTCACGCCCAAATAAAACTTTTTCTTTATGCTTATTTAAAACAGAGTATCCTTTTGTAGAATATAATAATGCGAAATTTGTCCCAAAACATTTTCTTTAAATAATAAATCATAATCAAAACATTTTTAAGAAACGTTTTAATATTAAAAACCTCGGATGTCAATGTTGATGCAGAAACATAAGCATAAACAAGTTATTATAGGCTTTACAACTGTTTCTTAGCATATGTCAATATGTCTGTAACTTTATATTGCTAACTGTGATACAAAGAAACTGAGTAGATCAAACTTGGGAGTCTGGCGAGCACATATGGTTTTCAACCCACAATAATATAATTAAAATCTTTTAAATATATATTTCACACCAAATAATTAACCCGATTACCCATTCACGTTATTCTCACTCCTTGATCCTAATATGATAATCTCAAGGGACCTATCCTAAAGGATCTCTGAGTGGACAATACTACTTCGTGGATTTCGAAGCAATATATGTCAATAAGGCAATCATTCGCGTTCGTGCGCGCGCGCGCGCGCGCGCGCGCGCGGGGGGGGGGGGGGGGGGGAGGGTGGGGGTGGAATATAGTATATCGAACGAACGTATAGTTCATTTACACCTACAGGTTGGCATGCCCGTGTATGATTCATTAACACCTACAGGTTATGAGCATGTCCGTGTTTTGTTCATTAACACCTACATGTTGTGAGCCTGCCCGTGTTCCACTAGACTGTCTAGAATAGTCGCAGGTCGTCATCTATAATATGTTATATGACTAATTCCTAGTAGTACAATAGTACAATGCATGTCATCTCATCATTTTATTTTCCACAACCCTTTACTACCCAATACAGTTTAAATATGATAAAATAACTATACAAGTAAAATCATATCATATTATTGCATCTAGCATAGATATCAAGAACACAGATAATAAGCACGTATAACAATTAATTATCTAAATACTTTGTATCTATGTGTAAAATGAAAGTAATTATACACTCACCTGTTAAAGGTTGGTGACTTTTAGTTAAGTCTGCGCTCCAAATACGCTTCAAGTTTTTCTTTTAAAAAGAACCTAGATATGAATATTACTACATTCAGTCATCGCTTATATTATTTGCGGCTATAATTATATTTTCTTATATTTATCAATAATCCTAAACGAAACACTGACTTATAGTTGATAAGAAACAACCAGGTAAGATTGTGTCGGAGTAGGATCCGTTTTACATATAAAGATATATACTATTTGAAAAATCCACTTTAAACACCTCACTAATCTTACCTTGTTATCATTCTCGTACGTAGATCGATAAGTATAATGACTGGTATTACCGATACATATTATTTATAAGTTCATAATAACGATTATAGATATAAATATAAGTTATACTTGAAGCATAGAAAGCATAACTCAACTTACATGTTGATTAGCGGAAAATCAGAACCGAAAACTCTATTTCACCGGGATCTCAGGCACTCTAGAGATTTGATACTAATGCCTAAGAAGTGCTAGAATAGGGGCTCAAGAAGTCAAGAGTTCAGAAAATTTTGTAGAAGATTTGAGCACCAAAACATGTAACAAACGAAGGCTATTAGCCATTTTCATAGGGCACACCGCGTCCTATGCCATGTGTCAAAATCCCGTTGATTTCCGTGGTGAGCAAGGGGTGCCTCTAATGTTGAAACGTGTCACCCTCTGGTGGTGCCACGTGATGGCTCCTGGTTCGTCGAAATTTAATATTTTTGTAAAATTCATAAATTTCACATACGGACTCCATTTTTTATGGTTTTATATACACACACAGCTATCGATGAATACTACGACTTTCATTTAGAATTCACCAACTAGTTTCACTTTATTTTTCGTGATTCAGTTAGAGGAGGATTGGACTGTAAATAACGCTGTGAATTTCATAACTTCTTCATACAAACTCTGTTTTCAACGTTCTATATATCACTAGCTTCATATTAAAAAAATACTACAACTTTCATTTAGATTGTTTCGGTTAGTAATCGACCGATTTTAATTTTGATTTCTGTGATGTGCACTACTGTACTGTGTCACACTCGAAACTTTGAAAATTTATAACTTCCTCATACGAAGTCAAATTTTGGCGTTCTTTATATCGATGAGCTCCTATTGACGAGCATTGTGACTTTCGTTTAGGTCACTTGGGACAAAAAGCAACCTATCTCCGGTTCACTTTTTATGATGCATCTTGTCATGTCGGTTTGAACGCGAAACTTAGATAAATCATAACTTCCTCATATGAAGTCAGATTTAGGCGTTCTTTATGTGCACGAGATCACCGTCACAATTACTAATTTTTTTTAATAATATTTTTGTCCAAAATAATCTTTTATTTTCAATCCTTATTTTATTGTTTAACGATAAATTTTATAATAAGATTTTCTACAAATATTTTATACTCCTAATATTTGTCCACTTAATATGTATACGATAATTATTTATTATCTCATAACACATATGAAGAACAATTATTTTAATTGTTCGGTAAAATGTATAATTACTAGGATTAGTCTCTAAAGGTTAGCCCAAAATTACCGGCGTTACAGTTTCATCTGGGAATTAGGATTTTGCATTGAAGCTTTTTAGATTCAAGCCTAAAAGAGACCATTTTTTACTAAACATTATGTTGTCTGGGTATGTGAACCCTTGTAATATAGATTCGGAAAATGTCGTATTTGATGAAATCCCTGTAAAAATCTCATCTCGTGGAACTCCATGATTCTAACATGTAGGAATTACGGAAACATGGAAGACGCACGTAAGGTGTTCGATGAAATGCTTAAACAAGACAGTGGTGTTATGCCCATGATGATGGGTGATGGTCAAGAGGTGTGTATGTGTTTGAGTTAAAGGTCAATGATACATTGATGTGAATAAATATGCACTAGTTTTAACCAACTAATTTAACTAATTATTACTCCTAAGGCAGTGTACCTAGTCGAAAATAGAATAGCACAAATAGCTGGGTATCGAACACAGGGAACAAAATTACTAGTTAGTTTTATCTACTAAAGTTACCTAAATTACTATTTAATTAAAAAGGAGTTTTTCTCTAGTTTTCTAAGACTAGAAACTTAAATAATCAAATTAAAACTTAGAAAGGAACTAATTATCAACTAATGAAACACGAATCAAAACTAAAAGGCAAGAAAAACAAATGATGATTTTAATCAAAATAAATGAGAGACGCTCGTTTAGATTCGATATACTTGATATTATGGTTGATTTAATGGAAGTGCAATGGATTAATTCTTTGTTGATTACCGATTTCTAAGATGACTAGATTAATGTTCACTAACCTAATCATTCAGCACATAAGTTCATTCATACGGTGATCAAGCGGATAAACTAACAAATTTACTAGTGTTTAGTTCGAGTTATGTGAGACTTATAATGGATTGATCTATTTGTTTAATTAAACCAATTCAATATATGATTAATCTTCATATATTAGCTCCTACATTCACTTACCCACTTTTCTATTTAACCCTAGGTTTTTGGTCAAAACAATAGTCCTACAATTTTGCAAATCACAAGATCATAAGATTCAAGTTAATCAATAATGATAGGTCATGCAAACGTAATTAAACTCAACAATAAACAGAAAAGTAGTTATCATAAATATAGAGAGGTTCTTTAATAAGCTAACATAACAAATAATCAATTTAGCATAATCCAATCCATAAATAAACTCATAAATAAGCAAGTAATCTAGTTTAAATGAAAGTTAGGGTATTTAGCCCATAACTTCAGCAAACAAACATGTAAAAATGAAATTCAACTTGTAATCCATGATCAAATACAAGAAGAATAAGTAAATATAAGAAGTATTGCCTCAAATCACACAAAATGAAGCTTCTAATCGATCTCTGTACTTCCAAGCTTCCAAATAACGTTCTTGGCCTTCAAAAGTCGACCAAAGCTCCCACAAAAAGTTAGGTTTTCGGAGAAATCTGCCTTCTATTTATATTTTTTTCGAAATCGGTTCATCATGTCGTGGTAAGTCCCACTACGACGTGGTCTTTGGGTTATCATTTAATCAACAAGTCTTTTAAGTTCATCGGGAGGTTTCAAAACACCACGTCGTGGTTAAAAAACTTTTCTTCACTTTAGCCTTGATCCAAGTTCCTAGCTTCCAGCTTCCAATTTCCTTCCTTTCCGTTTCCGAGCATGTCTTTTACTTCTACAACACAACATATAATAGATTAAGTATCTTTTGCCCTATAATAAGCAAAAAAATGGCTAAAAATATTAAGATATGATATAAAATATATATGCAGATATGCACATATCATACATGTATTATTTTTAATTTCAGTGTGTGTATGTATGTGGTTTTATTTCATAGGAAGCAGATCTAAGGAGGACGATGTGAAGAAGAAGAAGAAGAAGAAGAAGAAGAAGAAGAAGAAGAGAGAGAGAGAGAGAGAGAGAGAGAGAGAAAGAGAGAGAGAGAGAGGTACCATGGGTGGGTGTGGGGGTGGGGTGGGTTTTTTTTTATTTTTTAATTATTTAAGTAATAAATTATAAATAAAAAAGAAAATAAGGAAATAAAAAAGAGAAAATTGTCTTTTTAACTTTTTCAGGGATCAAAATCACGAAAAACTCATGATTTTAGACCTTCCATGTAAGTTGAAATTTTTTGGATTCTATCCATAGTTTATTGTTTACCACATGATTTTATCATTTATAAATTATTATACCAAAATTGTTACTTTTATCAACAAATAACTAACAAATAACTTTTTAGCTAGTAACCTAACTACATAAAATAGACCAAAGTAACTATATTTATTAAAAGCATCAGGGCTTGTGTGGTTTACACAATGATTACGATCCACTAAAATTCCATAATTAAATATTCTTATAAAATATGAAGCTAAATTAAAGAACAATGTAGGAAATGAGATTGTAAAGAACTTTATTGCATGATTCATCACTTGTAGTAAAAACAACCAAACTTTACGATACATAATACTCACTATTTATACTAGACAAAGAAGATGAAAGGTGATGTATGTTATGAATGCTCATTATAGTGGTGCATAACTACACTCATAAAACTCATAAAAATGTTTGTTATAATAATCACTAATTATGGAGAGTGATGGGGGAATATGGGGAATCTAATAGTCATTCACTAAATAATAATTCATAACACTTCCCCGTGAATGATGCTTGTATCATGCCTTGTTAAAACCTTAATAGGTAAAACCTCATCGGAAAAACCCATTATTAAGGAAAAAGAGTACATGATTTATAATAAAGATTGGAAACAGTTGCCTCGTTAAAAACCTTGCAAAGAAAACCCAATGGGAAAAATATAGCTAGGGAAAAGATTACAATATGTTTCCAACTCCCTCTGATCATCACATCAATTGATTTCCTTAAAGTGTTGCATGCCAATGTTTCGTACCATCTTTTAAAATTTGGATGTAGGAAGCGCTTTAGTGAAAAAATTGGCCAAGTTGTTACATGATTGAATTTTCTGGATGTTGATGACACACTCTTTTTAAAGATCATGAGTGAAAAAAACTTTGGTGATATATGCTTGGTTTTGTCTCCTTTGATAAACCCTTCCTTGAATTAGGCTATACAAGTTGCATTATCTTCATATAGTATGGTTGGAACGTCCCTGTTAGAAGTTAGACCACAATTCTCACAAATGTGATGAGTTAAATTTCTTAACCAAATACATTCACGGCTTGCCTCATGAATTGCTATAATCTTTGCATGGTTAGAAGAAGCAGCAACTAAAGTTTGTTTAACAGAACGCCAATAAATTACGATACCTGCACAAGTGAATAAATAACCTGTTTGGGATCGAGCTTTGTGTGGATCAGATAAATATCAAGTATCTGCATAACCAATTAACTCCACATTTGATGAATTTGGTTAGTATAAGCCCATATCTATTGTACCTCGAAAATACCAAAGAATGTGTTTGACTCCATTTTAGTGTCTTCTTGTTGTACAAGAGCTATATCTTGCTAATAAGTTTACAACAAAAGATATATTAGGTCTTGTATTAATAGTAAGATATATTAGTGCACTGATAGCACTAAGATATGGTACTTCGGGATCAAGAAGTTTTTCATGTTTTTTACAAGGCTGAACTTGGTCCTTTTTGGCATCTAAGTGCCTTACCACCATCGGGTTACTCATGGATGTGAGTTATTCATATAAAACATTTTTAGCACCTTTTCTAGATAACTGGATTAATGTACAAAAACTCCATTTTGGTGTGCTCAATTTGAAGACCCGAATAGAGTTTCGTCTTACCAAGATATTTCATTTCAATTTTTTCTTTCAAACAAGAAGTGGCATTTTCCAATTCTCTAGGAGTTCCAACTATGTTCAAATCATCTACATAAATATCAATTATGACAAATACTGATCTGGATCTTTTTATGAGTACACGTGGGCTTATTGGATCATTTTTGTAGCCATCTTTCAACAAAATGTACTTAAACAATTGGACCACATATGGCCAGATTGTTCCAATCCATACAAAGATTTATTTAATTTTACTGGATATACTTCTCGAAAACTAGAAGTTTGTGCTTCTAGCACCTTAAACCCTTCTGGGATTTTCATATAATTATCATTCTCATGTGAACCATATAAATAGGCGGAAACTACATCCATTAGACGCATCTCCAGTTTTGCATGTGTTGCTAGACTTATTAGATAACAAAATGTAATTTCATTAACCAAAGGAGCGTACGTTTCTTCATAATCAATTATGTGCCTTTGGGTAAAACCTTGTGCAACAAGTCTTGATTTATGTAACGTCCCAAAATTTAAGACCACAATTTTCATTTTTATAATAATAAAACCATCATCCAAATGTGTTTATAAAACCATAAAAGAAAATCAGAGTATGCCAATAATCATCCAAATACATCAAGTCAACAAAATGCGGAACAACATGGTGTGTGCGATGCGATCGTCCCGAGCCCTTCCCCTTCGATCTGGAAGTACCTGAAACATAAATTAAAAACCGTAAGCACGAAGCTTAGTGAGTTCCCTAAAATACCTCATACCATACATATCAAACATATAATAGGTCATGTCTAACAACCATCGGGCCCCGCTGGGAACAAATATGTCTACATTATGTGATGGGCCCTGCCTAATACGCTCATCAGGCCCCGCATGGCATCGGGTCCCGCCGACATACATACAATATATAAAATACATGAAAAAATCACTAAGATAAATAGTATACAATACAGTCATCAGGCCCCGCCTGGCATCAGACCCCGCCTGGTATACATATCATATGCCACATATGCAAGAGTTATATAGACAACTAGCATCCTACTCATAATAGCTCATGGGCCGACATTGGTGCCTTCGAACCGCTAAACATTGTGAGGAAACTCACCTCAAACTGCTAAAAATCATATAAATGCTCGGATTGCTGATCCGAAAAAAATCTCAGTGCTAATCAATGAAATAAAACCCCAATTAATAATTGGTCCATAAACCATAACTAGGAATCTCATTCACTTGTCCAACTCCCAGGGTAAAAGACCATTTTACCCTTTACTCACTTGGCCCAATAACCGAGGCCCAACCCAATGGCTACAAAAGCCCAATATGGCCCAAATTCCTAAATGAGGCCCAAAGTCCATTATGGGCCCAAATCCAAGAAGGCCCAAAGCCTAACAATGGCCTAAAGTCAGAAAGACTATTGGCCCAACAAGGCCCAAAACCCTAATAGTCAAAATATGGCCCAAATCGCAAAAGTCAAGGCTGTTGAGTACGCCCAACGTACTCCCTCCGTGGCCAGTATGCACAGCGTACGAGCTGGGTACGCCCAGATTAGTCCACAGTCAACCCAACTCTCCATTAAGTGCTTAATCGGTTAAGCCACTATGCCAAATTCTCATATCTGATCCTAAATGATGTCTTAACACGTAAAGTTGGCAACTTTACACCCTTTCATGACTTAATGGGACCCAATACTAAAAAGAACCATAATAATAACGCTAACTCATGCATGGTCCAAGATAACTCATCAAGATTTCATTTTTATGAACAAGGGACCTCAAAAATGCCAAGATCTACCACCCCCAGCTTCTGGAGTAACTCATATTCTCAAGCATGGCTTAAAGGACCATAAAAAGCACAAAAAAAGCCCTAACTAGATCTAAACAAATGAACCATAAAGTTAAGAGCTTTCTACCTCAAATAGCTTGCAAAGTTAATGAAGATTCTGGATCTTCAAGCTCCAAGTCCACCAAAGCTTCACCTCCTTCAAAGGATCCAAAAACACCACAAGATCACAACAATGGCTCACAAACACTCAAATGAAGCCTAGGGTTTCGTTCTCAAGGTTTGGAGAGGTGGAGTTGATCATAAGAGAGTCTAGTAGCAACTTAAGGTGTTTAATAGGGCACAAACCCTAAAAATTAGGGTTTGCCTCAACCGACCGTATGCCCCGCGTACCTAAACGTACGCCCCACGGACGTGCGTATCTCCACGATCGGGACCAACGAGCCAGTACGCCCAACGTACTCAGATAGGGACCATGTTGGCAAGGATTTTTAGAATGAAAGGCTTAAAGGAAAAACCTGAAATGTACTGTTACAACTCTCTCCTACTTGAATCAGAATTCATCCTCAAAGTCCACTGCCGCAAATAAATCTAGGTAATGCTCCCTCATCTCGACATCAGGCTCCCACGTCCATTTTGAACCTTTGTGGTGTTGCCACTGTACCTTTACCAACTCAACAACCTTGTTTCTCAAGGTTTTCGTCTTCCGGTGAAGGATCGCCACCGGGTCTCTCGATATAATTCAAACGATCATCCACCTGAATATCTTCCAATGGAACCACTACGGGATAATTAACCAAACATTTCCGCAGCTGAGAGATGTGAAACGTGATGTGGATCTGACTAAGCTGCTCGGGAATATCCAAGCGATAAGTAACCAGGCCCACCCGGTCCAAAACCCTGAAAGGACCGATGTAACTGGGGCCCAACCTGCCCCTCTTCCTGGATCGGATGACACCTTTCCAAGGTAACACCTTTAGGAGAACCATATCCCCAATGTGGAACTCTAGATCTGATCAACGCTTTTAGGTATAGCTATTCTACCGACTCTGAGCTGTTTAAAGTCTACCCCGAACCTGCTGAATAAACTTGGTAGTCTTGAGTACCACTTCAGTACTCCCTATGACTTGTTGAGCGACCTCACCCTAATATATTGGGGTCCTACACTTCATCCCATATAGCATCTCAAAAGGAGGTCGATCAATGCTGGCGTGATAACTGTTGTTATACGAAAACTCCACCAAAGGGAGATACGTATCCCAACTTCCACCGAAATCCAATACACATGCCCGAAGCATATCCTCCAAGGTCTGGATAGTCCGCTCACTTAAGCCATCAGTCTGCAGGTGGAAAGTCGTGCTAAAATGTAGACGAGTACCCAGCTCTTCATGAAACCTCTTTCAAAACCTGGAAATGAACCGAACATCCCTGTCTGAAACTACTGAAACCGGCACCCCATGCCATGCCACAACCTCCCTGATGTAGATGTCGGCCAACTTCTTTGCAAAGATATTCACTTGACTCGGAATGAAATGCACGCTCTTGGTCAATCGATCCACGATGACTGATATCGAGTCCATTCTGCACGCTGTCTGAGGCAACTTCGTGATGGAATCCATAGTAATCTCTTCCCATTTCCAAACGGGAATGTCTAACGGTCTTTTCGTGAGGTCGCTGATGCTCCTCATTGACTTTCCTACAAGTCAAGCACCTCTCTACATACGATGCCACATCCCGCTTTATACATGGCCACCAATAATCAGGATAGAGATCTCTATACATCTTTGTCGCTCTGGGATGAATAAAGAATCTCGACTTGTGCGCCTCTTCTATCAAAACCTGTCGTGCACCACCCCAGTACAGAACCCACAGCCTTCGATGAAGGTTCAATAACCGACGGCTATCATAATCGAAGGAAGCCACCTGTCCCACTATGCGCTCACTCTTTCGGTGCTCTTTTTTCATAGCCTCAACCTGAGCCTATCGAATTTGCTCCAATAGTGGAGTAATCTCTGATCGGAGCCGCGGCCAACTTCAGCTGAGAGCATTGGCCACCACATTGGCCTTCCCCAGATAGTAAAGGATCTCACAATCGTAATCCTTCACCACATTCAACCACCTACACTGACTCATGTTCAGATTCGGCTAATCCATCAAATACCTCAGGCTCTTGTGATCCGTGTAGTAGTACAACAGACTCCATAGAGGTAATGCCGCCAAATCTTGAGGCGAACACCACATCCCCCAGCTTCAAATCATACGTTGGATAGTTCACCTCATGAGGCTTCAACTGCCTCGAAGCATAAGCAATAACGCGACCCATCTGCATCAGAACTACACCCAAACCCACGATCAACGCATCATAATAAACCACAAAATCCTCAAAACCCTTTGGCAGGGTCAGAATCGGCGCCTCACACAATCTCTGCCTCAAGGTCTCAAAAGCTGCCTGCTGCTCAGGCCCCAACGAAACGTGACGATCTTCTTCGTCAATCGAGTCAAAGGAATCGCTATCTTGGAGAAATCCTGAATAAATCTCTGATATAACATGCCAAACCAAGGAAACTTCGAATCTCATATGGAGACTTCGGAACCTCCCATCTCATCACCGCCTTGACCTTGGCCGGATCGACTAGAATACCATTCTGGTTGACAAGGTGCCCCAGAAACTGCACCTCACACAACCAGAACTCACACTTGGAGAACTTCGCATACAGTCTCTCCCTCCTCAAGGTCTCCAATACCTCCCTCATATGCTCCTCATGCAGCTCCTAGGTCTTAGAATAGACCAGGATGTTATCGATAAACACAATTACAAACTAATCCAACATGGGTCTGCATACGTGATTCATGAGGTCCATGAATGCGGCTGGAGCATTGGTGCACCCTAAGGGCATAACCACGAACTCGTAATGACCATAACGAGTTCGGAATGC